>NW_023995043.1:147500-172588 GCF_015586225.1 Lucilia sericata | reverse complement strand
TAGACTGAACTAGAACTGAACTAGAAATGAACTAGAACTGAACTAGAACTGAACTAGAAACTGAACTAGAACTGAATAGAACTGAACTAGAACTGAACTAGAACTGAACTAGAACTGAATGAACTAGAAATGAACTAGAACTGAACTAGAACTAGAACTGAACTAAACTGAACTAGAACTAGAACTGAACTAGAACTGAACTAGAACTAGAACTGAACTAGAACTGAACTAGAACTGAACTAGAACTGAACTAGAACTGAACTAGAACTGAACTAGAACTGAACTAGAACTGAACTAGAACTGAACTAGAACTGAACTAGAACTGAACTAGAACTGAACTAGAACTGAACTAGACTGAACTAGAACTGAACTAGAACTGAACTAGAACTGAAAGAACTGAACTAGAACTGAACTAGAACTGAACTAGAACTGAACTAGAACTGAACTAGAACTGAACTAGAAACTGAACTAGAACTGAACTAGAACTGAACTAGAACTGAACTAGAACTGAACTAGAAGAACTAGAACTGAACTAGAACTGAACTAGAACTGAACTAGAACTGAACTAGAAATGAACTAGAACTGAACTAAACTGAACTAGAACTGAACTAGAACTGACTAGAACTGAACTAGAACTGAACTAGAACTGAACTAGAACTGAACTAGAACTGAACTAGAACTGAACTAGAACTACAGAACTGACTAGAACTGAACTAGAACTGAACTAGAACTGAACTAGAACTGAACTAGAACTGAACTAGAACTGAACTAGAACTGAACTAGAACTGAACTAGAACTGAACTAGAACTGAACTAGAACTGAACTAGAACTGAACTAGAACTGAACTAGAACTGAACTAGAACTAGAACTGAACTAGAACTGAACTAGAACTGAACTAGAACTGAACTAGAACTGAACTGAACTGAGCAAGAACTGAACTAGAACTGAACTAGAACTGAACTAGAACTGAACTAGAACTGAACTAGAACTGAACTAGAACTGAACTAGAACTGAACTAGAACTGAACTAGAACTGAACTAGAATGAACTAGAACTGAACTAGAACTGAACTAGAACTGAACTAGAACTGAACTAGAACTGAACTAGAACTGAACTAGAACTGAACTAGAACTGAACTAGAACTGAACTAGAACTGAACAGAACTGAACTAGAACTGAACTAGAACTGAACTAGAAACTGAACTAGAACTGAACTAGAACTGAAACTAGAACTAGAACTGAACTAGAACTGAACTGAAAGAACTGAACTAGAACTGAACTAGAACTAGAACTGAACTAGAACTGAACTAGAGAACTGAACTAGAACTGAACTAGAACTGAACTAGAACTGAACTAGAACTGAACTAGAACTGAACTAGAACTGAACTAGAACTGAACTAGAACTGAACTGAACTGAACGAACTGAACTAGAACTGAACTAGAACTGAACTAGAACTGAACTAGAACTGAACTAGAACTGAACTAGAACTGAACTAGAACTGAACTAGAACTGAACTAGAACTGAACTAGAACTGAACTAGAACTGAACTAGAACTGAACTAGAACTGAACTAGAACTGAACTAGAACTGAACTAGAACTGAACTAGAACTGAACTAGAACTGAACTAGAACTGAACTAGAACTGAACTAGAACTGAACTAAACTGAACTAGAACTGAACTAGAACTGAACTAGAACTGAACTAGAACTGAACTAGAACTGAACTAGAACTGAACTAGAACTGAACTAGAACTGAACTAGAACTGAACTAGAACTGAACTAGAACTGAACTAGAACTGAACTAGAACTGAACTAGAACTGAACTAGAACTGAACTAGAACTGAACTAGAACTGAACTAGAACTGAACTAGAACTGAACTAGAACTGAACTAGAACTGAACTAGAACTGAACTAGAACTGAACTAGAACTGAACTAGAACTGAACTAGAACTGAACTAGAACTGAACTAGAACTGAACTAGAACTGAACTAGAAACTGAACTGAACTAGAACTGAACTGAATGAACTGAACTAGAACTGAACTAGAACTGAACTAGAACTAGAAGAACTAGAACTGAACTAGAACTGAACTAGAACTGAACTAGAACTGAACTAGAACTGAACTAGAACTGAACTAGAACTGAACTAGAACTGAACTAGAACTGAACTAGAACTGAACTAGAACTGAACTAGAACTGAACTAGAACTGAACTAGAAGAACTGAACTAGAACTGAACTAGAACTGAACTAGAACTGAACTAGAACTGAACTAGAACTGAACTAGAACTGAACTGAACTGAACTAGAACTGAACTAGAACTGAACTAGAACTGAACTAGAACTGAACTGAACTGAACTAGAACTGAACTAGAACTGAACTAGAACTGAACTAGAACTGAACTAGAACTGAACTAGAACTGAACTAGAACTGAACTAGAACTGAACTAGAACTGAACTAGAACTGAACTAGAACTGAACTAGAACTGAACTAGAACTGAACTAGAACTGAACTAGAACTGAACTAGAACTGAACTAGAACTGAACTAGAACTGAACTAGAACTGAACTAGAACTGAACTAGAACTGAACTAGAACTGAACGAACTGAACTAGAACTGAACTAGAACTGAACTAGAACTGAACTAGAACTGAACTAGAACTGAACTAGAACTGAACTAGAACTGAACTAGAACTGAACTAGAACTGAACAAAACTAGAACTGAACTAGAACTGAACTAGAACTGAACTAGAACTGAACTAGAACTGAACTAGAACTGAACTAGAACTGAACTAGAACTGAACTAGAACTGAACTAGAACTGAACTAGAACTGAACTAGAACTGAACTAGAACTGAACTAGAACTGAACTAGAACTGAACTAGAACTGAACTAGAACTGAACTAGAACTGAACTAGAACTGAACTAGAACTGAACTAGAACTGAACTAGAACTGAACTAGAACTGAACTAGAACTGAACTAGAACTGAACTAGAACTGAACTAGAACTGAACTAGAACTGAACTAGAACTGAACTAGAACTGAACTAGAACTGAACTAAGAACTAAACTGAACTAGAACTGAACTAGAACTGAACTAGAACTGAACTAGAACTGAACTAGAACTGAACTAGAACTGAACTAGAACTGAACTAGAACTGAACTAGAACTGACTAGAACTGAACTTCAACTGATCTGAAAATGTTGAATTGCAGAAGAGATCAAATAAGAATATTATTTCGGTTAGAAAACGAAAACAATCTTGCGTTAAATAGATTATTATTATTTTTTCTAAGCAGTTAGTAAAGAGTTTAATATAGAGTGTTTTACATTCGTTTTTAAAACTCATGATCACTATTTGTTCATTGAACATTTAAATAAAAAAACTTCACTATCATTTATTGAGTTCTTTGTGTGAGTCCGTACCCGTCATAACAACAAGTTTTCAATGTCTTTTTTGAAAAGAAAAATCCTTCATTATTATAGAGATGATTTTTTTTTTTAAAACAATTGAATTTTTCATCTTTATTTATTATAGTATAATTGCCAATCAAAAGGTCTTTTGAAAGAGGCTAATGAACGATTTATATGATTCTTATTTTATAGTTAATGGAAAAAAATAAAACTTATTTTTATAATAATTGAAAAATATGATGGAATAAAAAATAATCTTATAGCTATTTTAAATACATTTAAGTTGCTAACATGTATTGCATTCAAATTAGATATTATAAAATAGAAGATGACGTCTAAAAAATGAGAAACGGAAAATTCATCAATGAATTTTAAAGGTCTACGCGACCAGAGTCAGGTATAAAATGCAAACTTATTTTGTGTTAATAATTTTTTCTAATTGTTAGAAATTAATTAGGTGTGGTGTGATTTTTGTAACTTTTATTGTAAATAATGTAAAATTTGAAAACATTAAGGTAGAGGATTATATGATTGATGTTCATTTCATTTGTACTTTAATTTTCTTTAATTTAAATTATTTGTTAATTATCTTGAACTTTACAACTTATTTTTAAATTTGTCCTATATATTTTAAATTTAATTTAAAAACGGATTTTATTTAGTCTGACCTAAATTTGTTAGTTTTAGTTAAAAAAAAAAACAATTTTATAGTTTAAATAATCTAGAAATTTAGTTTCCAATTAGTTTTTTTTTTTTTTTTTTTTTGCAACTAATGGTTGTTATCAGTAAAAATAAAAATTTCGCCAATAGTTTTTTTTAATAAGAAATGTAATATTTTAAAGCTATTAAATATAATTATTAAAATAAAACAATCAGGAGAATTTATCAGTTCGAATTTACAAACAACACATTTACATTTGTAAGGAACTTTTCACCTTTTTTATATTTTGAAATCAAATCAATCACAAAGCGCATGGTACTTAGAGGATGGTATACAAAAATTGCCGGTATGCCGGTTTTTTCTTAATTAATAATAAATAAATAATATGAAATTGTTACTAATTATTGCAATTTTATTATTTTATTATTAAAAAAAAACCTAAGTTCTTTCTTTATAAAATTATATACGTACCACTTAATTAATTTTAACTTAAAACATTTAAAACACTTTTATAAATTGCTTCTAAATATCTCTATTAATAGTTAATTTATATGATTTCATTTTACACTTGTTGTTATTGAAACTAATAACAATTGTATAAATAAAATCATTAGAATGTAATTTAAAAAATAAAATATTTAAATTTTCTAAACGACTTTTTAAAAATCATGTTAATAGTTTGTACAATTAGTTAATAAACTTTCCCCCTTATTCATAAACAACATTTTATTTTATGAAAGGTTTATAAAACAAAATTTCCATACGAAATTTGATTTATAAATCGTTTATAAAATAAAATTGTGATTATGAATAAGGAGGTTTAACTTTATTAACTTGTATTATAGTACCGATTGTTTTGTATAATAAAAAATGTTAATATGTATTAATTAAAAATCTTAAATAGGACAAATTTGATGCAATGAATTTTATAGCCGCTGCCACATTAAGGGTAATAAAAATTGCCCTTAACACATGAAACTGGTTATTGGATCGAATTAATATTTTATGGCAGAGGTAGAATGTAAAAATAAATTGCTATTTGTTTTGCAATATACTATTAATATGGCCTATATAAAGGCAATTAACAGCAATTTTCTTAGTTAGATAAAAATAAAAATCATTGAGGTCATAGGAAACTTGGTCAATCAAGATTAAAGAGAGCAGTTAGCCAATTCTACTTACATACATATATCTTAATAGGTGTTACGGTATAACATTCTGCTACAGCTATAGTACTAGTTCAGAGCCACCCTCAGGGTTGGCCGCAGGGATTTACTCTAACGATTAAGAAATTTTATTAGTTCTAATTCTTCATTAAATTGACTTTTTCAGAACAAATGAATGTAGCCACGAGTTCAATGCGAATTACGGTGTATGGGGAAACCCTTTTTTAAATACTATATAGTCCATATAATGAAGTGAATTTGTCAATTAAATAAATTATATTTTAGTTTTTATAAAATTCATTTATTTCGAAAATTATATGAAAAGTGTAAATGCACAAAATCAATAACTTAACATTCATTTAGAAGGGTGTTTAAATAATAAATTTCATAGTTTTGCGACTTTTTCTTAATTGTTTCCCATTAAAAGTTAATAATTACACCGTACTACTGGGAAATATGAATAAGAATTAAAAAATACTAATTAATTTTTTCACAAAATTTTGATATATTATAACCAATTTAATGTATTCAACATGATTCAGCGCTTTTAAATGGTTATCACATAAAACAACATTATTAAAAATTATTTGCAGTATAATATTCTGAAGCACAGTGTATTTGATCATATATGTAATTAATATAGTATTTACTAATAAATGTTTAATAACTTGTTCCCATTTCTTACGTTTATTATTAATGATTTTTGTAATCTATTTTAAATTAAAATAAATTAATTATAATTAAAGAAATAGTTATGAACTGGTGCGCCATTTAATATGAATCATTTATCAGTGCCAAATTAACATTTGGCTTAGAACTCATTAAGTTATTTTCAGATTTTGATTAAAATTAGAAATTTTGTCCTTATTCCCAAACAGCGCCTATTTACTTCTTTTCATTAGTCTTATCCTGTAAAAATTTATTATAAGTACTATATAGTCCTGCTGTTGGTCAGCCTCTATTTTGTAGAATGATGACATGATACAAATGATCATGGTACTATTATCTGATTCTTTAACAACTGATTTAGAGCAGGTGTGTTCAGCATTGTTTCTAGATTAGACGGTTAGAGGTAATGGAGCCAATAGTAGTATTTCGACATGGTTCACAATAGAAATTCCTAGAAATATGGAACAGTGAAACAGTTGTCTCTCTTTTTTTGTCTTAAATTACTATTTCAGTTTACGTCGTGTTTACCTATGAGACTGTAGCCCAGACTATAGTACAGACTATAGAACAGAATGTAGTACATACTATAGTACAGAATATAGTCCAGACTAAAGTACAGACTATAGTCCTGACTATAGTTTAGGCTATAGTCCTGATTATAATACAGATTATAGTCCTGATTATAGTACAGACTATAGTACAGACTAAAGTCCAGACTATAGAACAGACTATAGTCCAGATCAAAGTCCAGACTAAAGTCCAGACGAAAGTCCAGACTAAGGTACAGAATATAGTACAGACTATGATCCTGACTATAGTCCAGATTATAGTCCAGACTATAGTACAGACTATAGTCCAGACTATAGTACAGACTATAGTCCAGACTATAGTACAGACTATAGTCCAGACTATAGTACAGATTATAGTACAGACTATAGTACAGACTATAGTACAGACTATAGTACAGACTATAGTCCAGACTAAAGTCCTGACTATAGTACAGACTATAGTCCAGACTAATGTACAGACTATAGTCCAGACTAAAGTACAGACTATAGTCCAGACTGTAGTTCAAACTATAGTCCAGACTGTAGTATAGACTATAGACTGTAGTACAGACTATAGTCCAGACTATAGTACAGACTATAGTCCAGACTATAGTACAGACTATAGTCCAGACTATAGTACAGACTATAGTCCAGACTGTAGTACAGACTATAGTCCAGACTATAGTCCAGACTGTAGTACAGACTATCGTCTAGACTATAGTCCAGACTGTAGTACAGACTATAGTCCAGACTATAGTCCAGACTAAAGTCCAGACTAAAGTACAGACTATAGTACAGACTAAAGTCCTGACTATATTACAGGCTATAGTCCTGAGTATAGTCCAGACTAAAATCCAGACTAAAGTCCAGACTAAAGTACAGACTATAGTACAGACTATAGTCCTGACTATAGTACAGACTATAGTCCTGAGTACAGTCCAGACTAAAATCCAGACTAAAGCCCAGACTAAAGTACAGACTATAGTACAGACTATAGTCCTGAGTATAGTACAGACTATAGTCCAGACTATAGTACAGACTATAGTCCAGACTATAGTACAGACTATAGTCCAACCTATAGTACAGACTATAGTCCAGCCTATAGTACAGACTAGTCCAGACTATAGTCCTGACTAAAGTACAGACTATAGTCCAGACTATAGTACAGACTATAGTCCAGACTATAATCCAGACTATAGTCCAGACTATAATCCAGACTATAGTCCAGACTATAGTCCAGACTAAAGTACAGTACAGGCTAACGTCTTGACTATAGTACAGGCTATAGTCCTGGCTATAGAACAGACTATAGTCCAGACTAAGATCCATACTAAAGTCCAGACTAAAGTCCAGACTAAACTCCAGACTAAAGTCCAGACTATAGAACAGACTATAGTCCAGACTAAGGTCCATACTAAGCCAGACTATAGTCCAGACTATAGTCCAGACTATAGTCCAGACTATAATGCAGACACTAGTACAGACTAAAGTACAGACTATAGCCCAAATTATAGTTCTGGCTATAGTACAGACTATATAGTTCAGACTATAGTACAGACTAGTACTGACTATAGCCCAGACTATTGTCCAGACTATAGTCCAGACTATATTTCAGACTATAGTCCAGACTAAAGTATAGACTATAGACCAGACTATAGTACAGACTATACTATAGACTATTGTACAGACTATAGTCCAGACTATCGCCTAGACTATAGTCCAGACTAACGCCCAGACTATAGTTCAGACTATAGTCCAGTCGCTTTTAAATCATATGTTACTAAAACTATTCTTAATCTCAGGGGATACCATTTTAATCCATTCTATGTCTTGTTAAGAACATTTTCTAAAATTAATGACTGCGTTTTGTTTCTGTAACACGTATAAAACCACAAAGTTTAAAAAAAATTAGTCAATAACAATTAACATAAATTATTTGTAAATGATCTTTGACTAGTTAAACAATTAATTTTATTAAGTACAACTGTATAAATTTACAATATTAAAAAAATCTCAGTAGTGGTACATTGACGCGTTACGAACGAAATTGAACTTTAATATAAAGAAAAAAAATATTTGAAAATTATAATAATATTATAAATAATATTATAATTGTTTTATTAACATATTAAACAATTACATTAAATAAGTTGTTTCATATATAAACAACTATGGGAAAATATGTCGTTATAAAGAAATATGATTTAAATTTCCGATATGTTAAATAATAGCAATTTTAAGAAAATAACTTTACTGCGAATTTATGTAAAAAATATTTCCTCCACTCCAACTCAAACAAGTTAGAGCCCCTGAACTGCTAAAATAAATCGATGTAAAAAATTTCCGGTCTTCTAGTCAATTTTAAATTCTAGTAATTTCTTAAAATTATTATATATTTATTTTTATCACATTGTATTGAAATAAATATGTTTGTGCGCATTTTAATGTACTTTTCAAGTATATAGAGTCTGAAAATAATTACTCATCATTAATTGGGGGTGGAAATTAATTAAAAAAATAAATAAAAATAGAGATACAAATTAATTAATATTTAAGAATCATACAAAAAAAGGGTTCGGCATTTCTTACTAAATTGCTTGATGTTTTGTGATTGATTAATAAGCTGATGATTTATTAAGTGGATTATGTGACAAATTAGAGGAAAACAAATTTAAACATTTTATTTATAATGTATTGGAGAAGGGTTTTAAATATAGTTTTTACAATATCCTAGGAAACGTTTTCAAATCTATAGTCTGTTCTATATTTTGGACTATAATCTAGGCTAAAGTCTGGGGTATAGTCTGGATTAAAATCTAGTCTATATTCTGGATTATAGTCTAAACTATAGTCTGGACTATAATCTAGTCCATAGTCTGGATAAAAGTATAGTTCAAAGTCTGAACTATAGCCTAGTTCAAAATCTGAACTATAGGGTAATAGTCAAGTTCAAAGTCTAGACTATAGTCTAGTCTATAATTTGGACTATAGTCTATAGTCTGGATTATAGTCTATAGTCTGGATTATAGTCTATAGTCTGGATTATAGTCTACAGTCTGGACTATAGTCTGTAGTTTGTACTATAGGCTATAGTCGGGACTATAGTCCACAGTCTGGACTATAGTCTGAACTATAGTCTAGTCTATATTATGGACTATAGACTAATCTATATTATGAACACTAGTCTATAATATTAGATTATATCATTTGATTAGACTAAAGTCTAATCAAAGTCTGGACTATAATCTGGAGAATATTCTAGTCTTTAGTCTTGACTACAGTCTGGACGGTATTTAATCCATAGTGCGGACTATAGTCTAGTCTAAGGTCTGGACTATATTCTACTCTATAGTCTAGTCTATTTTGGACTATAGTTTAGTCTTTAGATCCATAGTTTTGAATATAGTCTGTTCTATATTCTGGACTATGGTCTGGACTATATTCTAGTTTATAGTCTAGTCTATTTTGGACTATAGTTCAGTCTTTAGATCCATAGTTTTGAATATAGTCTGTTCTATATACTGGACTTTAGTTTTACCTATAGTCTAGTCTGTAGTTTAGTCTATAGTCTGGACTACAGTCTGGACTATAGTCTCGACTATAGTCTGGACAGTAGTCTTGTCTATAGTCTGGACAGTAGTCTAGTCTATTATCTGATCTATTATCTATTATCTAGACTATCTAGTCTGGTATATAGCCTGGTCTATAGTTTAGTCTATAATCTGGATTTTATACCAGTCCAAATCTGAATAGCCTATAGTCTGTACAACAGTATAGACTACATACTGGACTATAGTCTGGACTACAATTTATCCTATAGTCTGTACTACACTCTGATTAATTTACTATAGTCCATTCTATAGTCTGGGCTATATCTAGTCTATAGTCTGAATTATAGTGTTGTCTACAGTCTAGTTTATAGTCTGACCTACAGTCTGGACTATAGTCTACCGTACTGTAGTCAGTACTACATACTATATATTGAACTATAGTCTTGCCGCCATATTAGTCCCCATATCAAAAATTCACTATTTTAGAGTGTTATGGAGTCGGAGTTACTCGATTATTCTTTAACAAATTCTTACAGCTTGTGGTTAATTTTTTCTAATATAATACAACATATTAATTTAGAAACTGTATTTCTCAGTCCATTCAGTGTGCATCAGTTTATTTAAATAAATGCATCATTTATTAGAAATTGTGCTTACAATGAAAGTAATTAGTTGCTGAATATTATTAATTATTTTTAGCACGAACTATTCATTTCAGTAGTTAAATTATTAACTAAATACTTTTACAGCTCTTAAATATCTATAGCAATATGTTAAAAGAGCTTAAGTAAAAAATACATAAAATACGACACGTTTTTATTTAGTAAAAAATTTGGTTAATTTCTTATTAGATTAATAAAATACACAAAATAAATCAATTCCACTAAAGGTGATTTAAGCTATTTTAATCTATTACTCTTACTAATAGTGATGCTGATGTGCAACACAACGTATGTATATTATTTTTATAAATTTGCAATTTAAATTTATCATACGTAGAAAAACACCAAAAAGTATATTTATTGTAGTTAAACTCTTTTTGACCTTTTAATTGATTGCAAATAAAAATAAACTTGGTAATTTTATTCATAAAATACAAACGAAGAAGTGGAAAGAAAAATAAATAAAAATTAAACAAATAATAAATTTTAGATAACTTATGTTCATACAAAGATAAATGTCATGCAATTATTGAACATTTGTTAAAAACAATAGTAAATGTGCAATGAATGAACAATTACATTTACTTCTTAATTGAATGACTTCTATGGTAAAATTTGAGTGATTTTTTTAACTCTGTCTGAAAAAGCAACAAAACAAAATGTTAGAATTATTCAGAAATCCTTTTTCGATTTAGCCATAACTGTATTTTTCCTACTCTGTACCATGAGAACTCAGGATTAACCTTCTATTTACTCTGTAGTCTAAAGACTAGACTACGGACTCGACTGTAGATTAGACTAGATTATTGACTAGACTATACATACATTAGACTATAGACTACACTATAGACTACAGACTAGACTATAGACTAGACTATAGACTAGACTATAGACTAGACTATAGACTAGACTATAGACTAGACTATAGACTAGACTATAGACTAGACTATAGACTAGACTATAGACTAGACTATAGACTAGACTATAGACTAGACTATAGACTAGACTATAGACTAGACTATAGACTAGACTATAGACTAGACTATAGACTAGACTATAGACTAGACTATAGACTAGACTATAGACTAGACCATAGACTAGACTATAGACTAGACTATAGACTAGACTATAGACTAGACTATAACCAGACTATAGACTAGACTAAATACTAGGCTATGGACTAGACTACAGACTTGACTAGACTAGACTATAGACTACTAGACTAGACTATAGACTAGACTATAGACTAGACTATAGACTGGACTATAGACTTTACTATAGACTGGACTATAGACTATAGACTAGACCATAGACTAGACTATAGACTATAGACTAGACCATAGACTAGACTATAGACTAGACTATAGACTAGACTATAGACTAGACTATAGACTAGACCATAGACTAGACTATAGACTAGACTATAGACTAGACTATAGACTAGACTATAGACTAGACTATAGACTAGACTATAGACTAGACTATAGACTAGACTATAGACTAGACTATAGACTAGACTATAGACTAGACTATAGACTAGACTATAGACTAGACTATAGACTAGACTATAGACTAGACTATAGACTAGACTATAGACTAGACTATAGACTAGACTATAGACTAGACTATAGACTAGACTATAGACTAGACTATAGACTAGACTATAGACTAGACTATAGACTAGACTATAGACTAGACTATAGACTAGACTATAGACTAGACTATAACCAGACTATAGACTAGACTACAGACTAGGCTATGGACTAGACTACAGACTTGACTATAGACTAGACTATAGACTAGACTATAGACTAGACTATAGACTAGACTATAGACTAGACTATAGACTGGACTATAGACTAGACTATAGACTGGACTATAGACTATAGACTAGACCATAGACTAGACTATAGACTAGACTATAGACTAGACTATAGACTAGACTATAGACTAGACTATAGACTAGACTATAGACTAGACTATAGACTAGACTATAGACTAGACTATAGACTAGACTATAGACTAGACTGTAGACTAGACTATAGACTAGACTATAGACTAGACTATAGACTAGACTATAGACTAGACTATAGACTAGACTATAGACTAGACTATAGACTAGACTATAGACTAGACTATAGACTAGACTATAGACTAGACTATAGACTAGACTATAGACTAGACTATAGACTAGACTATAGACTAGACTATAGACTAGACTATAGACTAGACTATAGACTAGACTATAGACTAGACTATAGACTAGACTATAGACTAGACTATAGACTAGACTATAGACTAGACTATAGACTAGACTATAGACTAGACTAGACTATAGACTAGACTATAGACTAGACTAGACTATAGACTAGACTATAGACTAGACTATAGACTAGACTATAGACTAGACTATAGACTAGACTATAGACTAGACTATAGACTAGACTATAGACTAGACTATAGACTAGACTATAGACTAGACTATAGACTAGACTATAGACTAGACTATAGATTAGACTATAGATTAGACTATAGACTAGACTATAGACTAGAATATAGACTAGACTATAGACTAGACTATAGACTAGACTATAGACTAGACTATAGACTAGACTAGACTATAGACTAGACTATAGACTAGAATATAGACTAGACTATAGACTAGACTATAGACTAGACTATAGACTAGACTATAGACTAGACTATAGACTAGACTATAGACTAGACTAGACTAGACTAGACTAGACTATAGACTAGACTAGACTATAGACTAGACTATAGACTAGACTATAGACTAGACTATAGACTAGACTATAGACTAGACTATAGACTAGACTATAGACTAGACTATAGACTAGACTATAGACTAGACTATAGACTAGACTATAGACTAGACTATAGACTAGACTATAGACTAGACTATAGACTAGACTATAGACTAGACTATAGACTAGACTATAGACTAGACTATAGACTAGACTATAGACTAGACTATAGACTAGACTATAGACTAGACTATAGACTAGACTATAGACTAGACTATAGACTAGACTATAGACTAGACTATAGACTAGACTATAGACTAGACTATAGACTAGACTATAGACTAGACTATAGACTAGACTATAGACTAGACTATAGACTAGACTATAGACTGGACTATAGACTAGACTATAGACTAGACTATAGACTAGACTATAGACTAGACTATAGACTAGACTAGACTATAGACTAGAACTATAGACTAGACTATAACTAGACTAGACTAGACTATAGACTAGACTATAGACTAGACTATAGACTAGACTATAGACTAGACTATAGACTAGACTATAGACTAGACTATAGACTAGACTATAGACTAGACTATAGACTAGACTATAGACTAGACTATAGACTAGACTAGACTAGACTATAGACTAGACTATAGACTAGACTATAGACTAGACTATAGACTAGACTATAGACTAGACTATAGACTAGACTATAGACTAGACTATAGACTAGACTATAGACTAGACTATAGACTAGACTATAGACTAGACTATAGACTAGACTATAGACTAGACTATAGACTAGACTAGACTAGACTATAGACTAGACTATAGACTAGACTATAGACTAGACTATAGACTAGACTAAGACTAGACTAGACTATTAGACTAGACTATAGACTAGACTATAGACTAGACTATAGACTAGACTATAGACTAGACTATAGACTAGACTATAGACTAGACTATAGACTAGACTATAGACTAGACTATAGACTAGACTATAGACTAGACTATAGACTAGACTATAGACTAGACTATAGACTAGACTATAGACTAGACTATAGACTAGACTATAGACTGGACTATAGACTAGACTATAGACTAGACTATAGACTAGACTATAGACTAGACTATAGACTAGACTGTAGACTAGGCTATAGACTAGACTATAGACTAGACTATAGACTAGACTATAGACTAGACTATAGACTAGACTATAGACTAGACTATAGACTAGACTATAGACTAGACTATAGACTAGACTATAGACTAGACTATAGACTAGACTATAGACTAGACTATAGACTAGACTATAGACTAGACTATAGACTAGACTATAGACTAGACTATAGACTAGACTATAGACTAGACTATAGACTAGACTATAGACTAGACTATAGACTAGACTATAGACTAGACTATAGACTAGACTATAGACTAGACTATAGACTAGACTATAGACTAGACTATAGACTAGACTATAGACTAGACTATAGACTAGACTATAGACTAGACTATAGACTAGACTATAGACTAGACTATAGACTAGACTATAGACTAGACTATAGATTAGACTATAGATTAGACTATAGACTAGACTATAGACTAGAATATAGACTAGAATATAGACTAGACTATAGACTAGAATATAGACTAGACTATAGACTAGACTATAGACTACACTATAGACTAGACTATAGATTAGACTATAGACTAGACTATAGACTAGACTATAGATTAGACTATAGATTAGGCTATAGATTAGACTAGACTATAGACTAGACTATAGACTAGACTATAGACTAGATTATAGACTAGACTATAGACTAGACTATAGACTAGACTATAGACTAGACTATAGCCTAGACTATAGATTAGACTATAGACTAGACTATAGATTAGACTATAGACTAGACTATAGACTATACTATACTAGACTATATACTAGAATAGAATCTAGACTATAGACTGAGTCTAGCCTATATACTATTAGAAAAAGTACTAAAAATATCATAACCTACCACGAATTATTCTGACGTAAAAAAGTACTGTAGTACTGAATTGTTGTTCAATTTTGTTCTCAACAGAAATTTAACTCAACAAGTTTTGCTATTGATAAAATTGATATTGATCTCTTTTAACATTCTCTTTAACGCAAATAACTACCTATTACGTTAATGTTTGAAGAAAAACGCCGTAACAAACATACGTTGTTAAAGCATACAAAATGTCGATTTATGCTTACGATTCATTCATTCATACTACTCTTTTTATTATAGTTTTTTTGTACTCTTACGATAATTCTTTAACCGATACAAAATTTCAGTTTTTTTTCTAAAGCTTATTAAACATATATGGTTGGTGTATGTAAAGAAAGAAACAAAACAAAATAAAGAAAACCATTAACAGCAGCAATAACATGGTGGAGAGCTAAAAACAAAACAGAAAAAATAAAATATACAAATTGTTTATATTTATTTTTATACAATATTGGCCGCATTAAGCGACGACTAAAAAGCAAATAACCAGACACTATAAGAGAAACAACAGAAATTTTTATTTAGTCTTTCCATAACATACGGCGCGTTAACATTAAAAACGTTAGAAAATTAAAAACGAAACCAAAATAAGGAGAAACAAAAAGAAAATTTTAATTATTCGAAAAAAAAAAGAATTTAATAAAAAGTTTAAAAAAATTAAATAAAAAGGAAATGTTTTTATAAAAATTTTTAAAGAAAAATTAAAAAAAAAGACTTTTTCAAAAATTAAAAAAAAAAAATTAAAATTTTTTTCTAATAAAAAATAACAAAGATTTATTTACATTTTGTGTTTTGTGCAAAAAGTTTATTGTTGCTAAAAATTCTTAATAAAAAAGAAAGAAAACAAAAAAATATCTAAAAAGGTTCGTTGTTATCTTTATTTTAATAAATATTTGTTTAAACGTTAAAATCAATATAAAAATAAATAAATAATATTTATTTTCAAATTTGTTAATGTGCAATGATGCATGCCAGACATTGTGCCTTATCTTTTTTCAATTAAAAATAAAATTAAATTAATAAAAACTATAACATATGCTTAAGTTTAGTTGAACAAAAAAAAATTAATAAATATTATTAATTCTCAGTTACTCGTGCATTACTTGTTTGAAATGTTTTAAAAACTTGAAATAACAGAAGAAAAAAAAAACAACCAAATATAGGCCAATTGTGTTCATGTTGTGAATGTCAATGACTTCTAGAGAGAAGAACGACTGCATCTTTATTTGTGTTTTCAGCTGCGTTGTAGAATTGTGTGTATCGCAACAGACAAAGTCGGGTAACAAAAGAATTGGAAAAATTTTATTGAATTCCATTTGTCTGAAGTCGAGAAAATGTGCATTTTAAAAACTTTCTTAGGGGAAAACGTTTTTTTTCTGAAGTCTAGCAAAGTGTGAAAGTATTAAATATTTCGTGGGTTTGTTTTTAAACAAAGTGGTAATAAAAATGAATTTTTAAGCTAAACTACCGATTCGATTTCTAAAATTTATATGAAGAAATTGTGGAGAAGAAGCTAAGCTTTTAAAAGCTATAGTTTTTTCGAGGTTCAGAATCGATTTTTGGAATTATAACTGGAGTTTCTAAACAGCTGGACCGATCGGGGTAAATTTTTACATAAGAGTTTTACAGTTGCAACTGAAAGCCGACTTTTGGCAATTTAGTAAAATCAAGTTTCTATTTAAAAACAAAAGATTTTTTCTATATTTTTATTAATAACTTTTCGAAATTTTTTTACTTTTCCGATTTCTTTCTACTCTTTCGACTTCCATTTACTTTTATTTACAAAATATTCTATAGTTTAAACAAAAAATCGACTTTTTCCAATTTACGAAAAGTCGAGTTTTCAACTTTTCAATATTTTTGAATATTAACTTTTCGACAAAATCGATTATTCGCCTCTTTTTTTCCAAGATAGTTGACTTCGACTTTTTCTATAAAAAGATAATTCGAAAGTCGATTAAAAGAAACCTACCAAGGGCGACGCTATGGGAACAGGGAACTTTGATATGTAAAGTTTCATTTTTGCTTTACGTCGGATTTAGATTTTTACAGAACCCTACCCTCCAAAGGATTTAAAAACGACTTTTCGAAATTTTCCGATTTTTTCACACTATTTATTACTTTTATTTGCAAAGTCAATTCTTTGTCGACTTTATAGGCAAAGGATTGTTTGAAAGTCGATTAATAGAGCCCTACTTACCAGAAGTGACGTTGTAGGAATTGAAACTGAGTCAATTTCTATATGTAACATGACATTTTTTTCTTAGTCTCCGATTTCGTTCCTTATAGTCTATATTTTAAACAAAAAGTCGAGTTTTTGTAGATTATAAAAAGTCGACTTTGTTAAAACAAAATATTTCCTTCAAATAGAATATTTTTAATAACGACTTTTCGATTCTTTTCGACATCTTTTTTACTTTTATATACAAAATCTATTTGATTTGAATTTTATGTTCAAGATAGACGATTTATCGACATTGTTAGAACAAAATAGTCGACATTTCTCTGCAAAAAGTCGATTGTTTGAAAGTAGATTTGAATTGAAGTTAAAATGCAACGTTGCATTTATATTGCTCCACATCCGAGTTTGGTCTCTATAGTTGTGGTGGCTGGATCTAGGGCAAGTTCGATATCTAACATGCCAATTTTTGCTTCGCATTCGAGCTAAATTTTTATATTCTATAGTTGATACAAAAAGTCGACTTTTAGCAATTTGTGAAAAGTTGATTTTTCGACCATGTTCGTCCGATTTTTTTTTTATTTCATCGATTTTATGACTTCTGTCGATTTCTCTTTACTTTCGTTTTCGACTTTTTTCTTGCAAAATTATCGATTTATTGACATTGTTATGACAAATTGGAGGTTTTTTCGAAAATTTTTCACATAAAACGTTCCTCCCCGACGGCAACGCTATGCTTCTCATCCGATTTAGATATGTATATTGTAAATTTGTCGGTATTTTGCAATAAATATGAAAATTTTTAAACTATGTCCGTCCGTACTAAAAAATTGGGAGTTTTCAAATTTTAGAATTGAAAAATATAGATTTTTTGCATTTTGTTGGGCAAAAAGTTGCCTTATTACTTATTTTCTAAAAGTTCTCGAATAGATTTTTGAAAAACAAACTGTTTGTGATATTTACAAATCTTTAAAATTCTGAAAAAAATTTTAGAACAAATTGCCTATTTTTTTAAATATATTAAAATATTTTTATAAATTATCAATTTAGTATTGAACTTTTTAAACCCATCTTAAAAATTTCGAGGTGTATTGAATTTGCCATTCCGTTTGTAAAACATTTAAATATCGCACATAGACCCATATATTCTGGGCCTTTGTAAAATTCTAAAAGAATTTAGACATGTTGGAGGCACGAGAGGACCTAGATTTACAGACCCTACCCTCCAATTAACATCTTTTACAGAATAAGCAATTATTTTTAATAAATCGTTTAAAGATTATGGTATTTAGATTAAATTCGACAAGAAATTAATGAGACTTTCAAATTCTGTAGAGTTTGGACTCGAGTCCCAATATAATTCTTAAATTATCGGCATATATAAATATATGATATATAAAGCAACATTCCGAATTGAATATTTGGAAAAATATTTTGATATAGTGAGTATATTGGAGTCGTCATAGCCAAATATATTACTTTTAATTGTTAAATTTAATTTGTTTTTCGTTTCTTGGACTGTGTGTCATTATTTATAATTGACAATTTCGAATGGAATATTTTGAAAGCTAGACAAATTTAATTATATGTTGATAATTTATTTAGAAAGAAATTTGTATTTGAAATTATGCAGAAAGAAAAAGTATGTCTGCAGGTGACAAAAAGAAACAAAATAAAAATATTTTCAAATGCAATCTAATCGACAGGAACATATAATTTAGGTTCTTCAAGAATTTTTAAATTAACCTTAAATATAGTCAGCAAATCCATACATATTGTCTTCACTACATAAAAGTGATTTAATAATAACTTCTTAATAATGTGAGAGAAAAATATTAATTTAACATCTTACTCGCAAAGCATTCTATTCTATTTATTTACTTTAACACTTACAAGTAAGCAATGAAATCATGACTTGTAAAAGTTTGTGATATGTGCTTTCCTTTAATTACATCAATAAAAACAATAAAAACTTTTGCTGGGACAATATTATGAATTTTGAAATTTATTCTGCTTTTACGTTTTTTTACAGAATTTATAAATCTTTGCAATTCATTGCATTAAATACTATATAGTCATTTTGGTAATTATTTTATTTATTTTTAATTAAATGATTCATTACTATTTTTAGTGAAATGAAAAAATAAACTCTTATTTAATTAAAATTTTTATTCTATCACTCCCATACCTAAAATGTAGTGATGTGCACGTTCTTAATAAGTGCGAGTTATCGACGTCACTTTAATCAGCTGTTTCCGTCACAATCGAACATTGCGACATTATTTGAGGTGTGTTTTATTTTTAAAAGAAAAATACAACAATACATACAAATGTTTATAGAATATTAATTTAAATTTTGCATTTTGTAAACACATAAAACAATAATGCAGTTAGAATTGTTTTGTTACGGAAAAATTTTATTGTATTAAAAACAAGGCATAAAAGTCAAAGTATTTTGAAATATCGTCTCATGAAAATTTAAAAGCCGGACTGTAGTCTTTACTAGGGACCACTTGACTATAGACCAGATTATAGCCTTTACAATACACCAGACTATCGATCACACTATAGTCTTAACTATGGACCAGACTATAGTCTTGACTATAAACCGGACTATAGTCTTGACTATAGAGCAGTCTATAGTCTTGACTATTTATCAGTTTATAGTACTGAATATAGATCAGTCTATAGTATAGACTATAGTTCAGTTATGATCAGTCTGTAGTCCTGACTATACGAGTAGATCAGTTTGTAGTCTTGACTATAGATCAGTTTGTGATCTTGACTAAAGATCAGTCTATAGGCTTCACTGTAAATCAGTTTGTAGTCTTGACTATAGATCAGTCTTGCTACAGATCAGTCTATAGTCTTGACTATAAATCAGTCTATAGTCTTGACTATAGATCAGGCTATTGTCTTGACTATAGATCAGATTGTAGTCTAGACTATAGACTTATCTATAAGATATACTTATCTATAGATAAGTCTGTAGTCTAGACTATAGATAAGTCTATAGTCTAGACTATAGATAAGTCTATAGTCTAGACTATAGATAATCTATAGTCTTGGACTATAGATCAGTCTATAGTCCTTACTATAGATCAGTCTATAGTCTTGACTATAGATCAGTCTATAGTCTTGACTATAGATCAGTCTATAGTCTTGACTATAGATCAGTCTATAGTCTTGACTATAGATCAGTCTATAGTCCTTGACTATAGATCAGTCTATAGTCTTGACTATAGATCAGTCTATAGTCTTGACTATAGATCAGTCTATAGTCTTGACTATAGATCAGTCTATAGTCTTGACTATAGATCAGTCTATAGTCTTGACTATAGATCAGTCTATAGTCTTGACTATAGATCAGTCTATAGTCTTGACTATAGATCAGTCTATAGTCTGGACTATAGATCAGTCTATAGTCTAGACTATAGATCAGTCTATAGTCTAGACTATAGATCAGTCTATAGTCTAGACTATAGATCAGTCTATAGTCTAGACTATAGATCGGTCTATAGTCTAGACTATAGATCAGTCTATAGTCTAGACTATAGATCAGTCTATAGTCTAGACTATAGATCAGTCTATAGTCTTGCTATAGATCAGTCTATAGTCTTGCAATAGATCAGTCTGTGATCTTGACTATAGATCAGTCTATAGCCTTGACTATAGATCAGTCTATAGTCTTGACTATAGATCAGCCTATAGTCTGAACTATAGATCAGTCTATATTCTTGACTATAGATCAGGTTATTGTCCTGACTATAGATCAGTTTGTAGACTGTGGTCTAGACTATAGGTCAGTCTGTAGATCACTGTTAATTCTGTACTATAGATCACTGTATATCTATATATATATCTATATTGACTTCATATCAGTCTTTAGTTTCGACTATAGATCAGCTTATGGTCGATAGACCAGTCTATAGTATTATAATTCCAGCTGCAGTATTCTCTATTTCCAGCATTATGGACAAATTAAATAAAATATAATAAAAAAATATTAATATTATGTACATATTATATCTTTAAACTGGCGATATTTGTTTATTATTGGAAATCATACCAGTTTATTTGTTTTAAATGAAATCAAGAATTAAATAAATTTAAAAAGATCTTGCGTCATGTTAAATATCTTATCAAGTAAATACCTTATTGATCAAAGCTTAGAGAAAATAAATTCTGTTAGAAATTTTGAATTTACAACAATTCTTTACAAGCTACAACTGAGTTTTGATTCTAAAGCTTATATCTTTGGTTTTTCATGGCATTCAATTATTTCGGTAACTTTATGGTAGCTTTACTTATGCGATTTTAAATGCATTCTACCACAAATCGTTTTATCTGATAATTTTTGTCACCACAAGTTTTTTGAAAAGAACTTTTTAATCTTATCTTTTAGAATTGAAAGCGTTTTTATAGATTGATTTAAAATTAACAAACTATCTGTGCTAGAATGTTTATTGAGCTATTAAATTCTGAGAGGACAGGTTCTATCAAATTGTTCAGAGTATTAAGAAAAAATTCCATAAACAAATATTTTAAATTTATTAAATTAATTATGAAAACTTGTGCAAACTTATCTGTTAAATTTAATTATAATCTATGTACAATGGGAATTGGTAACTGTATAAACTTTTGGGTCCATTAGGATTTTTATAGTAATACGCATGTTACTGTGCTGCTTTATAAGACCTTATAATTGTCTCCAAGAAGTGTCACTAACGGATCTTATAACATATTCATAATACATAGTTCCCATTAGGTCGCTTACGCTAAACATTTTTTAAACTATTGGCCACGATTATTGCATTTTTATATAATTAATTCCAAGGGTGTCTTTCAACTTGTGACACGCATTTGGTAAACGACTTCAAGACTTTGATCTAGTTATTATTGATTGCACTTTGAATATTGGACGTGAGGATTTGCATAGTTTCTTTTATTACAACTACTTAAGTCCAATGCACTAAGGCAACACTTGCATTGTTTAGAAAATTGTTTATTATATTAAATAAATTTTATAACAAAACAATGAATAAATTATTTAAATGGAATGGAACGATATTGGTTTATATAATACAAATCATGGCTGCAAGGGGCTAAAAATTTTCCTTTAAAATCGTTTGAACAAAGATACCAAATTATTGAAATTTACAGCATTAGACATTCGCTACCAGCTCTGGAAGCTCATTAGATCATAAATGACATAATTGTGACTTTGCTTTTGATTAATTTTCTTAATCGCTTCAATAACTCTTGTGTTCAAACTACAAAATTGTTTGAAATAAATTTACTTACCATGTTCATATCAACAATATTTGGAAATCTTTTAATTTTATATTTTGATTTCAATAAAACTATAATCTACTTTTAATAAATTGTTTATAAACATTTTTTAAATCATAAATGACGTCGATGTCAAACGTAGTTTTTTGACCCCACAATATCTTAAGTTTCATTTCATTTTATGGACTTAAATTTCTTCTGTTATTTTGTTTGGCGAAATTGTTGTCTTTCAATTCGTACAAGGTCATGTTTTAATTTGTTTTTGTTAAATTGTTTAAATAATTTATCAACATTAATGAATGATTTAATTTTTGGTTAATTTTTGTTTTGAATATTTCTGAAATACGTTTTAATGTATGTTATTATTTGAAATCATTTTTTGTTTATGTTTTTTTTTAAGGGAATTTCACTGACCTTGGTAAATATTTAAGGTTCCGAAGTCTGCTTTTGATATGCGCCGTTAGTAGTGATAAGATTGGAATAAAAATAAAAAAATAATAATAAAACATTTATAACTAACTTGTAAGGGAGATAGAAATTTGATTAAAATTTTAATAGTAAAATTTTCGCATTTTATGCTCTAGTAACTGAGTAGTAAATTTGCAATACCTGCTTCCAAAACTATTCCGCCAAGAATCTTAAAAATATCATTAATTATATAAAACTTTACACTATTAACTCATTATTTATTTGCTAACGTATGTTTTCTTTTCTTCCAAAATGCCATAGTAAAACATTGCAAATATGCAAATATTTTATTTCTAGAATAATTTGTTTAGTTTTAAAGTAAATATTCGAAAAAAACATATTTGCAATCATAAACAACAGAAATGTGCTGAAATAACGCATAAAATACAATTCCTTTAATGGTCTTTCTGTCCGTCTGTCTTTCTGCTTACTATTGTTTTTTTTTAATTTTTTGTTAAAATTTTATTCAATCGACACAAAAAAGGTTCAAAAAGTTCAAATTACGTTTAATTTGTTTTCTCCATTTAGTCATGAACAGTTTTACTTTAGTAGTAAAATACAAAAAATAAAAAATATTTATGGAAGATTTCACTAAAGAAAGTCGACAGCAAGAAAAAGAAATAAAAATGTGTGAGAGTCGGTTTAAAAAAAGTATAAAGGAAATAAATATGTTAGTAAAAGAGACTGTTAACGGAATAAATTTAACAAAATTTAATTTCCTAATCTCGTTAGGTTTTAGAGATATATGTATTAGCAAAAGTTTAGGGTTACTTTAGAGCGAAGTCAGCTTTATTTATATTATATATAGATATATATAAGATAGATAGATAGATAGATAGATAGATAGATAGATATATAGATAGATAGAGTAGATAGATAGATGATAGATACAGACATACAGATAGATAATATAGATAGATAGATAGATAGATAGATAGATAGATAGATAGATAGATATAGATAGATAGATATAGATTATATATAGATAGATAGATAGATATAGATAGATATATAGATAGATAGATATATAGATAGATCGATAGTATCGCCTCGCTCGCTCGCTCGATCTCTCTCATCGCTCGCTCGCTCTCGCTGCTCGCTCGCTCGCTCGCTCGCTCGTCTCGGTCGCTCGCTCGCTCGCTCGCTGCTCGCTCGCTCGCTCGCTCGCTCGCTCGCTCGCTCGCTCGCTCGCTCGCTCGCTCGCTCGCTCGCTCGCTCGCTCGCTCGCTCGCTCGCTCGATCGCTAGCTCGCTCGCTCGCTAGATCGATTCGCTCGACCCGCCGCTCGGTGCTCGCTCCGAGCTTCTCCCCCCCCTACGCGACATAATGTCCATGGCCTATGTCCCTTTTTTAAAATGTCATAATGTCCGTGGTATTTCGAACTTTTAAAACAGAAATGTGTTGAAAAATTTGTTTAGAATTTAAGAAAGGGACACCCTTATCCCGAAAAGAATTGCTCCTAAATTTGGCGTGTGTTGCAGTTTGGACCTTTTGAAAAGTGTTCTAGATAGCCGGCCTTTGGCCGTGCGCCGGAGTTTTAATCTCTAGGGTATTTAGAATACCGGCTTCGCGAAATTAAGCCATTTTTTGCTAAACGGACTCTTTGAAATCCATGGACTTTGTCACATTGCTGATGGACATTGTGACACTTTTAAAATTCTCATAACGTCCAT
>NW_023995043.1:120000-142500 GCF_015586225.1 Lucilia sericata | reverse complement strand
TCCCCTCATCCTTCCAAATTTTGCTCGTCTTTTCTTGTTTTCTTTATTTTCTTTATTGGTTGTTTTTCTTTTGTTTTCTTGATATTCATTCGAATTGATAAGAATTCAACGCTAATTATTATCAGGGGTTCTTTCTTTGTTCCGTAATTAAAAGATTATTTTTGTTTTTTTTCGGTGAGTGATTAAATTTAATATTGTTGTTTTTCTAAATTAATTATTATTAGTATTTTTTCGTCTTCTTCTTCTACTACTACAACCCATAGAAAACATGCGTTATTTTCCTTCTATTTTATTCCTTCCATTTCTAAACATATTCATGAATAATTTCTTTAATTCTCAAGGTTTATTCGCAATTTGAAAACAACTATAACAAAAACAAAATAGCATGTAATTAAAAAAGAATAATATTATGTATTTATTTAAAAAAAAGTTTTATTTTAGTTCCAAATTGTTTTAACTTTTTAAAATTATATAAATTAGATTTGGCACACATATTATAATCAAACTAAAAATTAAATAAACTTTCAAACATGGCAAAATTAAATGAAAATGAAAAAAAAAAAAAAAATATTTTAAGAATACATTTTGTGTTTACATTTTTAAACATAAATTAAGCTGCTAACACGTTTTCAGCTTTGACAAAATACGAAATTTTGCATCGATTCGTTACAAATTCCATTCACTGTCAATTGTAAAAAAACGAATCTCTACCACTTCACATACTGCTGCGACACGAACGAGTTGAAATTCACATTTTAATATAGAGTTGCCAATCCAGGAGTATTTGTAAATTAATCGGGATGTTTCTGTTAGGATAAAGAAAAATGTTTTAATATAAATTACATGAAAAAATTATATAATTTTGTATTTAAAGAAAATTCCGGACAAATTCGTCGCTAGACTAGACTATAGACTAGGACTATAGACTAGACTATAGACTAGACTAAAGACTAGACTATAGACTAGACTAAAGACTAGACTATAGACTAGACTATAGACTAGACTATAGACTAGACTAACTAGGACGATAGACTATAGACTAGACTATAGACTAGACTATAGACTAGACTATAGACTAGACTATTAGACTAGACTATAGACTAGACTATAGACTAGACTATAGACTAGACTATTAGACTAGACTATAGACTAGACTATAGACTAGACTATAGACTAGACTATAGACTAGACTATAGACTAGAACTATAGACTCGACTATAGACTAGACTATAGACTAGACTATAGACTAGACTATAGACTAGACTATGATAGACTAGACTAGACTATAGACTAGACTATAGACTAGACTATAGACTAGACTATAGACTAGACTATAGACTAGACTTATAGACTAGACTATAGACTAGACTATAGACTAGAACCTATAGACTAGACTATAGACTAGACTATAGACTAGACTATAGACTAGACTATAGACTAGACTATAGACTAGACTATAGACTAGACTATAGACTAGACTATAGGACTAGACTATAGACTAGACTATAGACTAGACTATAGACTAGACTATAGACTAGACTATAGACTAGACTATAGACTAGACTATAGACTAGACTATAGACTAGACTATAGACTAGACTATAGACTAGACTATAGACTAGACTATAGACTAGACTATAGACTAGACTATAGACTAGACTATAGACTAGACTATAGACTAGACTATAGACTAGACTATAGACTAGACTATAGACTAGACTATAGACTAGACTATAGACTAGACTATAGACTAGACTATAGACTAGACTATAGACTAACTATAGACTAGGACTATAGACTAGACTATAGACTAGACTATAGACTAGGACTATAGACTAGACTATAGACTAGACTATAGACTAGACTATACTAGACTATAGACTAGACTATAGACTAGACTATAGACTAGACTATAGACTAGACTATAGACTAGACTATAGACTAGACTATAGACTAGACTATAGACTAGACTATAGACTAGACTATAGACTAGACTATAGACTAGACTATAGACTAGACCATAGACTAGACTATAGACTAGACTATAGACTAGACTATAGACTAGACTATAGACTAGACTATAGACTAGACCATAGACTAGACTATAGACTAGACTATAGACTAGACTATAGACTAGACTATAAACTAGACTACAGACTTGACTATAGACTAGACTATAGACTAGACTAAAGACTAGACTATAGACTAGACTATAGACTAGACTATAGACTAGACTATAGACTAGACTATAGACTAGACTATAGACTAGACTATAGACTAGACTATAGACTAGACTATAGACTAGACTATAGACTAGACTATAGACTAGACTATAGACTAGATAGACTAGACTATAGACTAGACTATAGACTAGACTATAGACTAGACTATAGACTAGACTATAGACTAGACTATAGACTAGACTATAGACTAGACTATAGACTAGACTATAGACTAGACTATAGACTAGACCATAGACTAGACTATAGACTAGACTATAGACTAGACTCTAGACTAGACTATAGACTAGACTATAGACTAGACTATAGACTAGACTATAGACTAGACTATAGACTAGACTATAGACTAGACTATAGACTAGACTATAGACTAGACTATAGACTAGACTATAGACTAGACTATAGACTAGACTATAGACTAGACTATAGACTAGACTATAGACTAGACTATAGACTAGACTATAGACTAGACTATAGACTAGACTATAGACTAGTATAGACTATAGACTATAGACTAGACTATAGACTAGACTATAGACTAGACTATAGACTAGACTATAGACTAGACTATAGACTAGACTATAGACTAGACTATAGACTAGACTATAGACTAGACTATAGACTAGACTATAGACTAGACTATAGACTAGGACTATAGACTAGACTATATACTAGACTATAGACTAGACTATAGACTAGGGACTATATACTAGACTATAGACTAGACTATAGACTAGACTATAGACTAGACTATAGACTTTATATAGACTATAGATTTTGGACCCTCCACTTTATGTTCGAATCGTGGCAACTCTTGTAGCTTAGGTAGTCTTTTAAGTGAACTTGCCACATTCCTCAGTATTCTTATTATGGTTTCAATATCCATTTGACTGCCTACTTTTTGTTGTTGCTTTGTTTTCTGCTGTTGATTTAGTTGCTCTTGTATAGTTTTAAAATTGGTTGGGTAGGTTTTCGTGAGTTGTTGGTTCTTTGTTGTAGTAGTTGTTTATATTTGCTACTTGTGGCATTTCCAAAAGCCACCATCAACTAGACTTAACGTTATTGACCGTATAACTTACTTTGTAACCGGTTTAATGTTATTTTTTTTACAATCTGTTAATATGTTTTAAAAAATTAACCCTTAAACGGGACAAGTGGCTACAGTGGCACATTCATATGTATGTAGATAGGTCAACTCTTGTAAATTTTCGCAAAAAAGTTAAATTACAAGTAGTAATGTAATTTCCCTAGATTTCCTTAACATTTTATCAAGAATTCTGAATCGCCATCTAATAAAACTTTGTGTCGGAACGAATTCGAAAGAAAAATTTGCACCGGCTGCTTACAGTTGTGATTACTAAGGGACAGTAATGTAACAATCGAGTAGTGAGCAAAATTGTCAATGAACTTTAAAGGGTTACCAAATGACTAAACACATACGATTTTTAACTTTTTCCATTTATTGGACTTTTTCCTTTTATGACTACGACTGCCACAACAAAAGTTAATGGCTAGAATTAATTTGGCCGACCATAAAATCTCCAAGTTGTTGTTAATGGTGGACAATTTGATAGATTTTTTCCTGTTGATTTCGTTTGGATTTTTGATTGTTAATACTTTCAACCTTGTTTCGGTTTAAAACAGACCATAAATTAAAGACAAAGAAGTAGTTTTGCCATTAAAGAACAATAAAATAAAGTGAATTAATTATTTTACAAGATTTTAGTCATTGATTAAACATGTTCTAAATTTGGATCAAAATGTAGAGAAAAACTGAAATGGTGAATTGGTTTAAGGCTATTTAACCAAAGTTTTTGGATGCGTCAACATATTGATGCGATGCGGTTGTTTAAGTGCGTTAATGGGTATAGCCTTGCTAAAGTGGACGACATAACTTCAGTTAGTTGGTTCATGGCAGGCTCACCCATTCTAAACGCATCTGCATTGAATGCGATACTAAGAACAATCCTTCCCTTCCTGATATCTTTTTGATCTCTTGAATGGGGAAGCTAAAGAAGACCAGACTATAGACTAGACTGTAGACTAGACTGTAGACTAGACTATAGACTAGACTATAGACTAGACTACAGACTAGACTATAGACTAGACTATAGACAAGATTATAGACTAGACTACGGACTAGACTATAGACTAGACTATAGACTAGACTATATACTAGACTATAGACTAGACTATAGACTAGACTAGACTATAGACTAGACTAGACTATAGACTAGACTAGACTATAGACTAGACTAGACTAGACTACATACTAGACTAGACTAAACTATAGACTATAAACTATAGACTATAGGCTATACACTAGACTAGACAATAGACTAGACTATAGACTAGACTATAGACTAGACTATAGACTAGACTATAGACTAGACTATAGACTAGACTATAGACTAGACTATAGACTAGACTACAGACTAGACTATAGACTAGACTATAGACTAGACTATAGACTAGACTATAGACTAGACTACAGACTAGACTATAGACTAGACTATAGACTAGACTATAGACTAGACTATAGACTAGACTATAGACTAGACTAGACTAGACTATAGACTAGACTATAGACTAGACTATAGACTAGACTATAGACTAGACTATAGACTAGACTATAGACTAGACTATAGACTAGACTATAGACTAGACTATAGACTAGACTATAGACTAGACTATAGACTAGACTATAGACTAGACTATAGACTAGACTATAGACTAGACTATAGACTAGACTATAGACTAGACTAGACTATAGACTAGACTATAGACTAGACTATAGACTAGACTATAGACTAGACTATAGACTAGACTATAGACTAGACTATAGACTAGACTATAGACTAGACTATAGACTAGACTATAGACTAGACTATAGACTAGACTATAGACTAGACTATAGACTAGACTAAAGACTAGACTAGACTAAAGACTAGACTAGACTAAAGACTACACTAGACTAAAGACTAGACTATGGACTAGACTATGGACTAGACTATATATTTTCTAAGTATTTATCAAGACGGGCGGGCATGTAAAGTAAAATTTGCTTACTTAATAAGTAAACAATACTTTCATTTTAAAATTTATTTACCATATAAAATTTTTAATTGTTAAAATACTTTTATGGTCTCCGTAAACTCTCTGTTGCATTTAATGCAAAATATTTGTTTTATTTTTTTGTTTGTTAATTAAACCCTTAACAATGTTAAATATAAACAAATTAAGATAAAAATCAAGAAAATGACGAATCGCATGTGTTCACGTTAAGCGTTTACTTGGACAATTATAATTAATATAATTTATTTGTAAAACAAATAAATCATCTGTGAATATACTACACCCACCCTCCTACTCTACTTTAATCTCTACAATTAATTTTCTCATTATTAAAACAATACTTTTAATTTCAAATTATTTCATTGTTGTAGTTTTAACAATGAACTTTAAGTTTTTTAATTAAAAATCCGTGTTAATTGAAATTTTTATTATACAATATATTAATCCCTTGACAAAGTCCAATTTGTTTACTTTTAATCATTCGATTTATTTTTGTAATTCAAATAATTATGATTCATTAAAAAATTAATTTAAATAAATTTTATTTCTATTTAATGTTTCTTATTTATATTTTTAATCTAATATATTTTTAATCTAATATAATAAATTTTAAAGTCAGCTTAAAACTTGACCCTTAAATAAGTAAAATTATTGACGAGTTTTCAGAAATACCTGATAATAAGTTTTCTAGAATTTAAAAAGAAAAATGTTGTTTTTTATAAAATTTCAAGAATTTTCCTTTATAGATAATGTTTTGAAAAATCACCTTCACCTTTGCAAATGAAATAAATAAATAAAATATTTCTTGTCTGGTTGTTATCACTCTCTGGTAGTTGCTTCCGTTTTATTTAGATCCATAAATCGCTTAAAATGACATCACAGGTGAATATTGTTTTTCAATATTTTTTATTTGTTTAAAAAAGTGTTGACAACGATATGATTTATTAATATTTAATAGTTGTAACAGTCCAAAAACTAATTATAAATTTAGTAAAATATTTTAGAATAGAGAGAGTCGCGATCAATGTAAAACATTCCGATCAGGAATTAGGAGCAATTTAGGTAAAGTAACCAGAAAGGATTCCCGATAAATGTTCAATTAAAACACGATCAGCGATAAACTTTAATTGCAGAAATAACCAGATTAATGTAAAGTTTGAAGTCAAGACATTGCCACGATCAGTTATCAATTTAACTTAGAGAAAGATTCATGGTCGATATAAAATTTGCACTAGAGAATAAAACAAAATTGATGTAAAATATAAGAAGAGGAAGAGTCATGAATGATGAAAAGTTTGAAATCAAGTAATAGCCACGATCAGTGATTAATTTAAAGTAGAGAAAGATGATTAATAAATAATTCGTTGCAAAATTTAAAGAATGAGTCAAGTTTGATGTAAAATTTTGAGGAAGAGGCATGAGTTATATAGAGTTTGGAGTCAAGAAATAGTCACGATCAGTTATCAATTTAACTTAGAGAAAGATTCATGATCGATATAAAATTTGCACTAGAAAATAAAACAAGATGGATGTTAAATTTGAAATAGAAAAAGATCCACGATTGATGTGAAATATTAAGAAGAGAAAGAGAGTCATGAATGAAGTAAAGTTCGAAGTCAAGAAATAGCCACGATCAGTTATCAATTTAAAGGTAAGAAAGACTCCAGATTGATGTAAAATTTGCACTAAAGAAAAATCCAAGATTGATGTAAAATTTGAAATCGAGAAAGATCCACGATTGCTGTAAAATTTAAAGAAGGAAAAGAGTCATGAATGATGTCAAGTTTGAAGTCAAGTAATAGCCACGATCAGTCATTAATTAAAAGGAGATATAATCAGCCATGATTGTTGTCGAATTTAAAGTAAAGAATGATTCAAGTTTGATGTAAAATTATGACGAAGAGAAAGAGTCATGAGTTATGTAGAGAAGTCAAGAAATAGTTACGATCAGTTATCAATTTAAAGTAGAGAAAGAGTTATAATAGATGTAAAGTAGGAAGGTGTGCGATTGATGTCAAATTTTTGAATGGCGAGTGAGTCACAATTGATGTAAAATATGAAGTAGAGAAAGAGTTACGATCAGTAATATGAAGTAGATAAAGAGCCATGATTGATATAAAATTTGAAGTAAAGAAAGATGTACGATGACGTAAAATATGAAGTAGAGAAAAAGTCACGATTAATGGAAAATTTTAAGTAGAGAAAGACTTACGATTGATGTAAAATATGAAGTAGAGAAAGAATCACGATAGATGTAAAATTTTAAGTAGAGAAATACTTACTATTGATGTAAAATATGAAGTAGAGAAAGATTCATGATTGACGTAAACTTTTAAGTAGAGAAAGAGTCACGATTGATGTAAAGTTTGAAGTAGTGGAAGTGTCATGATTGATATAAAATTTTAAGTAGAGAATGTAAAATATGAATTAGTAAAAGATTCACGATTGATGTAAAATTTCAAGTAGAGAAAGAGTCACGATTAATTTAAAGTTTGAAGTAGAGACATATTTACGATTGATGTAAAATTTGAAGTAAAGAAAGATTCACGGACGTAAACTATGAGGTAGAGAAAGAGTGACGATTGATGAACAATTTGAAATAGAGTAAGATTCACGGATAACGTAAAATATGAATTTGAGAAAAAGTCACGATTTATGTAAAGTTTTAAGTAGAGAAATACTTACGATTGATGTAAAATATGAAGTAGAGAAAGATTCATGATTGTTGTAAACTTTTAAGTAGAGAAAGAGTCACGATTGATGTAAAGTTTGAAGTAGGTGAAGTCCCACGATTGATGTAAAATTTTAAGTAGAGAAAGAGTCACGATTAATGTAAAGTTTGAAGTAGAGAAATATTTACGATTGATGTAAAATTTGAAGTAAAGAAAGATTCACAGATGACGTAAAATATGAAGTAGAGAAAAAGTCATGATTGGTGTACAATTTGAAATAGAGTAAGATTCACGATTTATGTAAAATTTGAAGTAGAGAAAGAGATACGTTTGATGTAAAATTGGGCAGAAGAGAAAGAGAAATGATTTATGCAAAGTTTGATATGTTTGAAGAAGAATGATTAATTTAAAGTAGAGAGAGACTCAAGACTGATGTAAAATTTTAAGTAGAGAATGAGTCACGATTGATATAAAATATGACGTAGAGAAAGAGACACGATTGATGTAAAACTTTAAGATGAGAAAGACTCACAATTGATGTAAATTTTGAAGAAGAGAAAGATTCACGATCGATGTAAAATTTTAATTAGAGAATGACTTACGATTGATGTAAAATTTTAATTAGAGAATGACTTACGATTGATAATTTAAAGTTTGAAGTCGATAAATGACAACCGTCAGTGAATAATTTGAAGTAGAAAATTACTCACGGTTGATGTATTTGAAATAAAGAAAGAAAATAGAGAAAGAGTAATGATTGACGTCAAATTTTAAGTAAAGAAAGAGTCAAGATAGATATACAATTTGAAGAAGATAATGAACAAATAATATTAAATCTTAAACAGAAGTCACAATAGTTAGAAACACGTGTAGTTTTTTAAATGCTCCAATCTTGATGTACGTGAAATAACCCCAACAATTACCCGTTTTTTATTCTATAAAAAACTTTCCATTATTACAGTTTTGTTCATAATTATCATTTAAATGTGTTATGTTAGAAATTAGTATAATTTGTTTATGTAGTTCTATAATTATTTTAAACGGTGTATTTTTCATTTACAAACGTTATTGGCATTATCTTATTACATTACAATTGATTATATTTTTTTTTTTCATTTTGTCACTTGTTTATTTTCTATGATTTTACTACCTTATAAGAATTTTAAATAGAATACAAAACGTTTTATAAATTACCAGCTATTTACAATATATTTAACATATTATTATAATAATAACAACAATAAGCTAATAATTTACATAAGCAACATGTTGTTTTTTTTCCTCCTTCTTTTTAATTAAAACATTTGTAATAATAATTTCTTTAAATTTTTTTCTATTTCCTTTATTACAGACTTAACTGAAGATAAACCTGTAATTTTTCTTTAATAATAACAAATAAAATTTAATCATAGCACCACAATTGTAACCAAATGACTGTTATAAACGATATAAAACCCTTAAGTGGGTGTGGCAGTGTTGCCAATACGTCTGATTGTGGTACTGGTGTTTTAGGCATTAATTGCTGTTCCACTGCTGCCAGTTCGGAAATATCCATAGATCAAACTACTTCCAGTTCATCAAATTCGAATTCGAATTCATCGACAAAAGTTAATAATTTATCAGACAATTTATATGATGATAATTTTTCACGTTGCAAAAAAGTGGATATCGAATTTGAGAAGGTTAAATATACAGTTAGTAAATTTTCATTTTCTGAAGCTAAATTTGGTAAGTATTAAAAATAAGAGCCACGATTGATATATACTCTGACGTTTTTTTATTTTAAGTTTCTAATAAATTTCCTTAAAATATTTTCTTTATTTGCAGTAACAAAAGAAATTCTTCATAGTATTAATGGAGCTTTTCGTTCCGGTGAATTAACAGCAATTATGGGACCATCAGGTTCCGGTAAAAGTACTCTACTAAATGTTATGAGTGGCTTTAGGTAAATATATTTTATAAAATTTATAACATTATAGTACTAAAACGAATATTATACTAAAAATTAAGATTTATTTTCAAATTCTTACATGGAAGTCTATCAATTAATTAGCAATTTCGGTAAAATTTAGGGAAAAAGTATTTTAAAATATTTCAAAAATATACTACAATTCTAAGAAAAACAAATTAATTTGTAAAAAAATCTAATTTTCAAGGGTATTTTACCCAAAAAAAAAAACGTGTAACTTAAAAAATAAATCATACAAATATAACTCTTATTACTAAACGTCAATTATAACCAGTTTATAACCTGACAAGAGAAAAAACAATTAACAAGTATTCTGAAATTCCAGTGCTATTAACCTACGAAAATTAAAATCGGTGACTTTATAACACACCTCTAGTGCAACTGCACTTAATAATGCGTTCTATAATAATAATTATTGTGATTTTTGTTTTCTCTTATATTATTTGACAATTAACACAGTTTAAATAATATATATGTACATATATAGTATTTATTTTATACCAGTTCTTAGTAATTTAATACTTGATTTAAGTGAATAGCAATAATAATGAAATATTAATTGATGTTTAAGTCAATTAATTTAATAACTTATTTAACAATTGCAATTAATATACAATGTTCTTAGGTTGCAGTAAAATTAGTTCGAAAATCTATGCCTCCAGAAGTAATTTGCATTATAATAATTAATAATATACGATATTGAAAAAATTTAGATTGATGTTCATTCCTTGACAAAAGCTGTCAGTAGCGAATGAAGGTATATCATACGATACATTACAGTTCCATAGTGAATAGAGAAATTTTATAAGAGGAGCTTCTACATGAATGAAGTAAAATCGGAAGTAGGGAAAGACTCACATTTGATTTAAGATTTGAAGTATTAAAGAAGCCACGACTAATGAAATATCTGAAGTAGATTAGCTTGAACATCTGATTAGCTTGAACATCTGAAGCATCCTTCTTGAAAGAGTAATACGTTTGGAGTAAAGTTATCAAGACACAGAAAAAATCCCGATTGAGCCACGTAATGAAGAAGTTCAGATGTTTCTAGGTAAATTATGAGAATCCCGTTCAGGATCTATATATATTGCAATTCTAAGGTTAGGATGATTTAAGATTAGTTTCCTAGTTATATCATGATTCATTAGAATCCCTAACTAGCATGTTTAAAATCTTGTAGATCTCGGCGAAGTCATATTAAAAGTAAAACGACATTCAATAGTAAAGTTTAAATTTTAAAGAAGTAATGGCCTGCTGATCTGCTTATACTACTTAACTATTCGATATCAGAATATTCTGACAGCGTTGTTACGGACTTTTGTTTAAGTTGTCAAAATAAGAACGAGAAAAATATGATTTAAATTTCTTCTCTCTTCGTATTGCTTTATCAAGAACAGGGATTATGACTTTGGATTGATCGTTCTGAAATAACTGTTAACAACATTGAGGTTAGACTAGAAAATCGATTGACTGGTTTGAGTTTTAAGAAAGTCTTTCAGGATATCTTTAGAATGCATTTTGTTATTTCAGATAAAACTTTCTCGGGTTTTACAAATTGTTCAGATATGGCCCTAAAGGAAATGATTTCGAAAATATCATAAATGTTTCAGATCGGTAGCTTAGATAGGACTATCACGAGGACTGATTATTAAAGATAACTATACGTTAGTAATGCTTAAGCGAGAAGGAATCTGCCCATTATAATGTCTTCAGAATGAATCGTAATAAGTTCGCTTTTTTTTTCTTAAAATATTATGAATTGTTATTCTAGGGAACTAATCCGATCGTTAATGAATAAACTTTTGCTTAAATGAATTAAATTTTATAATATGCTTAATTTTTGCAGAATAAAAACTTTATCTTTAAACAAAATACAACGAAAACATTCAATGAAGGCCGGGAATAAAATTGCGTCGTTAGGGTATATCTATATTTTTCTATATAGTATTTCAATTAATGACTAACTTTTTCATAATCCATGATATATGAGTAGTATAAAATATTATATGAGCTTATCAGAAAACAATTGCAAATATTATTTGTGTTTTCTATAATCAACCGCCAATGTTAAAATTCTAAAGTAAACCTTAACAAAATTGTTGCTAAACGTTTTGAATTTGCAAAACGTTTTCTATTGAAAGAGTAACTAATTCATATTGAAAACTATTACGTTAATAACTGGCCAAAAGTTTTAAGATTATCTTAGTTTGCAGTTATTTATTGTAAAAATGTTTTTAGGTTATTCGGTTAATAATGATTAAATGCCAACAGTTTTTTTTTTTTTTGCTTAATAAAAGTTAAAATTATTATCTTTAATAGAAAAAAAAATAATTTAACTATAAACAAAATAGTAAATTTCAACTACTAGATAAGAAATTAAATAAAATAGAAGGCGTTTAAAGGGTTTAGAAATAATCACCCCAATCGCCAAAAGAATTGAAAATTTTGTTTCCCCTCAAAGGGAAAATTGCTATCGTGAACTTATTGTGAACAATTCATTCACAATAGTTGATTTTGTATACAACAGCTGTTCAATGTTTACAAAATTCCATCAAAAAATTTCACAACAGTGGAATTTTTTCACGACAAAAAAGATAGTGAACGAAAAAAGTGAAAAGGGGACATACTTAATGTGAAATTGTAAAAAGTCGAAAAATCGACTTTTTGTAAAATGAAAAAAGTCGGAAAGTCAACTTTGTTTTTTTTTTTTTACAAAAAGAGTTCGCTTTGAAAGAAGCTTTTTTCCACAAATCGACTTTCGGGCAATCGAGTCGACTATCTAGTAATAACAAAAGGCGAATAATATAGTTTTATACATCAAAGTCGGAAGTTGTTAAAAAATCTTTAAAAAAAATGATATAAACATTGATAAAAAAAAAGTCGATAAGCCGATATCTTCTTTCAACTATAGAACCCTAGTTTAAAGTGTCCTCTTTTAAAGTCGGGTTCTATAAATAGAATTTAAAACAGTCGAGTTTTTGTCAAAAAGAGTCGAAAAATCGAAGTCGATTTTTTAAGAAGTCGATCTTGTAAGAAAAATAGTTGAAAAATCGAAATTAAAAAAATTAAAAAAATAGTCGAGAGGTCGACTTTTTGCTTCAACCATAGAATCCTAAATTAAAGTGTTTGATTTAGAAGTCGGATTCTATAAATCGACTATCGAACCATCGAATTTTTGATTATTTTGTCCTAATAAAGTCGACTATTTTCTCATAACAAAATCTTGTAAGGAAAAAAGTCGAAATATGTCGAAAAAAGTAAAAAAAAAATCATTAAGCCAGAAAAAATCTGACAAAGTCAAAATTATAGAAAAAGTTGAAAAGCTGACTTTTTGTTTTATCTAGTTCGCTTAAAAGTCGGATTCTATAAAACGACTTTCGAACCATCTAATTTTTGTCGAAAAGATTCGATCTGGACTATTTTATCCTAACAAAGTCGACTATCTTGTAAGAAAAAAGTCGAAAAAAAGGGAAAACAATCGGAAAAAGTCGATATTAAAAAATGATAAAAAGGTCGAAAACCTGGCTTTTTGTATCAACTACAGAACCCCTAGTTTAAAGTCTACGCTTTAGAAGTCTGATTCTATAAATCGACTATCGAACCATCTTATTTTTTTTTTAATATTTAGTTCTAACAAAGTCGACTCTCTTGTAAGAAAAAAGTCAAGATAACAATTTTGTAGATAAAAGTCGAAATATGTCGAAAAAACTGCACAAAGTCGATAAGTCAGAAAAAGACGAAAACAATCGGAAAAAATCGATATTAAAAAAGTCCAAAGCAGACGTTTTGCTTTAATTATAAAAAAGTGTTCGATTTAGAAGTCGAGTTTTATAGACTTTCGAATAGAAGTCGAAAAGAGTCGCAAAATCGAAATCGACTATTTTGTCTTAATAAAGTCGACTAAACGTAAAGTCAAATAAACGTATTTGTAGATCAAAGTCGGGAAATGACAAAAAGTCTATAAATAAGGAATAGGCAAAATATCGGGAATAGTCGATATTAAAAAATTATAAAAAATTCGAAAAGTCAACTATAGAACCCTAGTTTAGAAGTCATATTCTTTAAATCGACTTTCAAAGAAAATAGTCGAAGTCGACTATTTGTCCTAACAAAGTCGACTATCTTGCAAGAAAAAGTCGAAAAAAATCGATTTTGTAGATAAAAATCGAAAAAAGTCAATAATTCTGAAAAAAAAAGTCAAAAAGCCGACTCAATAGTTGAAACATATTGAACCTTATTTAAACGTATCTTACTAGAAGGACCTAAAATACTAAAATGAAACCATTTTAATTTGATTCCTAAATTTTAGCAACCTGCAATTTAATTTATTTGATTTAGAACAACAATAAAAATGTCGTAAATTAAAATAAATCCAGCCTTTGAACCGTTATTAAAGCTTTAATCATTTAGCCGAAAAAAAAGTACCAAATTTAATGTAGAAACTTTAATTTGACAAAAAATATTAACTTGTTTTTTTATTATTTAATTATTAAGCAGATATTTTATTACATTTTTGATGAATAACTTTTCCAAAGAATTGCACGAGTTCCACATTTTTTTTGGTTGTTGTTCTGAAATAATAAATGCAAAACGTGTGTGCTATAATTAAGAAAACGCATACGTGCCTTTTGCTCCGTATGAAAAGGATAAATTTTAAAGTATTAAATTGTTTCACACCAATTTAATACACGTTTTTAAATTTAAACCAAAAAATGAGAAAAGCTAACAAAGATTTATAAATGAATCATTTGATTTAAACTGAGCAATCTTCATTTAAGAAAGTTTGTATGGGATATAGTACAATAATTTATTAATTTCCTTTGTTTTAGTGAATGTGTTTAGGGTTCAATAAACTTTAGAAACGAGTTAAAGAGAATTTGAAAAAATAAAACAAAACTAGATAAAAATCTGTTATTATTCATAATATAGAAATGCATATTAGAGGTATAACTTTTATTTTCTCTATACTAAAGCAGCATCATGTTCTAGTGGATTTTTGAAAGCTTTGCTTAGAAAAAGACTTCGACTAATCGACGTCTTGTCATCTTCTCTTTAGGATTTGACAGATGTGTCGAAACAAGTATCATCCGGTCCTGGAGTCTTGTAAAAAACACTTGATTGCTTCCTTAACCATGTCAGTTGTAATAACTAGCTCTATGTTAGGCATCCCTTTCATCCCCTATCTTCCTGTCTCCTGTCCATCTCATCGATCATATATTCCCGTTGGACATACATTTTAGTTAGACTTACACTATCTTAAGCATCCAGAAGTCTCGATTTACTTATATTTACCAAGTTTACTGCGATACTCATCCTCCTCTGTTTCTCCCGGGCAGATCTACCTACTCGTAGTGGACAATTGTTCTCAGCTGTTTCTTGCCCATTTCATCTATCATAAATTCCCGCTAGAATGTAACATATGATCTTCATAATGTATGCCTGCAATGATTTCCGCGTAAAAGACAATATATTCGTTCGGATGACTATAAGACGCTTTCAACGATGTAAACATATTTTTTTGACGTAAGAAAAATATCCTTGTAAAAGTTTTTGATGGTATTTTGTAAACAATGAACAGCTGTTGCATACAAAATCAACTATTGTGAATGAATTGTTCACAGTATGTTCACGATAGCAATTTTCCCTTACAGGGAAATGGAAATTTCACTTCTATTCGTTCTAGGGGTGATATTATTCCGTTTGTTACACATCGAAATATTGGTCCGAGAGCCTTAAAAAAAATATATATATTCTCTGTTCTCCTTACATTCTAAGACACTCTAGTCTATATGTTCTAAGCAGGTGTAGTTAGAAGGATAACATTTTCTACAAATATGTGGGAATCGGACATAATGTCCACAACTGATCCAAGCCCCCATATTCAATTTAATATCAATATGAAATCAAATACTCGAACATTTCCCTAAAGTTAAATTTTACATAAAGAATTTGGTAGATTTTGAACAAAATCAAGAGATATTTGGTTGGGTGGGTTAAAAAACATAAAATGTTTATTTTCAAATGCAAATATTTTGTAAAATATTAGAAGAACAGACATTCAAATAACAATTGGGAACCACAACATTTGATTAAAATAAAACATTAATCCGACATTAATATGATATTGCAAAAAACACAAGAAATTTTAAAAAACAAAAATTTCTAGAAAAATTCCAGATTTGCAATTTTTTATTTCTTATGGACAAACAACAAAATTTTGTGGATGACAAAATACCACACAAAAATGCTTGAGGGTTTAACGCGATAACTGAAGCTAATCAACTCTTTTTTTTTTTTTTGTATATTTATGAACATAAATTTCCATTGCATCTATAAACAATTTAAACGTATAATAAATTTTTAAAACGAAAATAAAAGTGAATGAATGATGCAACTCATAATTATGGTTCAGACTCAACACAAACAATATTGTCTACAGAGCAAAAACCGAAAAGAAAAACATCAATATAAAAATATATATTTTTTTTAAATAATAATGATTATTGTTATTAAATATAAACAATAAAAACGAAAAAAATACATTCAAAATGGTCAATGACGCTTGAACTTGAAAAAAGAGGAAAACATTTATAAACAATTAAAAAAGAAGAAAACAGATTATTTATGCTAGAAGATTTATGTGTATGTTTTTAAAGTTAAATTTCAATTAATAATTTGTTTTTCTGTTTTCTTACAGTTCTACTGGTGTCAACGGCACCATACGGGTCAATGGCAAAGTGGTGTCTACCAACTCTCAAAAATATCGTGAATTATCCTGTTATATACATCAGGATGATTTGTTAAGACCCCAATTAACTGTGGGTGAAATAATGATGCTTGCCGCCCATTTAAAATTGGGCTTTAAGATCTCTAAACAGAAAAAATTAAATTTAGTCAAACATATTCTATCGCTGCTGGGTTTGGATCATCGTTTCAATGTCTTTACAGCAAAGCTGTCGGGTGGACAAAGAAACGTTTAGCTATTGCTTTGGAATTAATAAGTATCCACCGGTACTATATTTGGATGAACCCGACAACGTGAGTATTATTATGTTTATAGATTTTAAGTTAAGATTATAGTCACACTTAAGAACAGGAAAGATTATTCGAGGACTATAACTAGACTATTGAGTAGACTATAGACTAGACTATAGAGTAGACTATAGACTAATCTATAGACACGACTATAGACTAGATTATAGACTAGACTATAACTACACTATAACTAGATTATAGACTAGACTATAGACTAGACTATAGACTAGACAATAGACTAGACTAGAGACTAGACTATATGACTAGACTATAGACTAGACTATAGACTAGACATAGACTAGACTAACTAGACTATAGACTATAGACTAGACTAGACTATAGACTAGACTAGACTATAGACTAGACTATAGACTATAACTATACTATAGACTAGACTATAGACTAGACTAAGACTAGACTATAGACTAGACTATAGACTAGACTAGACTAGACTAGACTATATACTATAGACTAGACCTAGACTAGACTAGACTAGACTAAGACAGACTATACTAGACTATAGACTAGACTATAGACTAGACTATAGAAGACTATAGACTAGACTATAGACTAGACTATAGACTAGACTATAGACTAGACTATAGACTAGACTATAGACTAGACTATAGACTAGACTATAGACTAGACTATAGACTAGACTATAGACTAGACTATAGACTAGACTATAGACTAGACTAGACTAGACTATAGACTAGACTAAGACTAGGACTATAGACTAGACTATAGACTAGACTTAGACTAGACTATAGACTAGACTATAGACTAGCATAGACTAACTATAGACTAGACTATAGACTAGACTATAGACTAGACTATAGACTAGACTATAGACTAGACTATAGACTAGACTATAGACTAGACTATAGACTAGACTATAGACTGACTATAGACTAGACTATAGACTAGACATAGACTAGACTATAGACTAGACTATAGACTAGACTGATAGACTATACTATAGACTAGACTATAGACTAGACTATAGACTAGACTATAGACTAGACTATAGACTAGACTATAGACTAGACTATAGACTAGACTATAGACTAGACTATAGACTAGACTATAGACTAGACTATAGACTAGACTATAGACTAGACTATAGACTAGACTATAGACTAGACTATAGACTAGACTATAGACTAGACTATACTAGACTATAGACTAGACTATAGACTAGACTATAGACTAGACTATAGACTAGACTATAGACTAGACTATAGACTAGACTATAGACTAGACTATAGACTAGACTATAGACTAGACTAGACTATAGACTATACTATAGACTATAGACTAGACTAGACTAGACTAGACTATAGACTATAGACTATAGACTATAGACTATAGACTATAGACTATAGACTATCTATAGACTATAGACTATAGACTATAGACTATAGACTATAGACTATAGACTATAGACTATAGACTAGACTAGACTATAGACTAGACTATAGACTAGACTAGACTATAGACTAGACTATAGACTAGACTAGACTAGACTATAGACTACTAGACTAGACTAGACTAGACTATAGACTAGACTAGACTAGACTAGACTATAGACTAGACTAGACTATAGACTATAGACTAGACTAGACTATAGACTAGACTAGACTAGACTAGACTATAGACTATAGACTATAGACTAGACTGTAGACTAGACTATAGACTAGACTAGACTATTGACTAGACTAGACTATTGAATAGACTATTGACTAGACTATTGCTAGACTATTGACTAGACTATAGATTATACTATAGACTAGAACTAGACTAGACTATAGACTATAGACTAGACTATAGACTATAGACTAGACTAGACTATAGACTAGACTATAGACTAAACTATAGACTAAATTGCAAACCAGACTATAGTCTAGCTTGTATTAAAGATCAGACTATATTCGACACTATAGACTGGACTGTAGTTACACTTGACTATTATAGCTTTTACTTCATATTTTCTCAATTTTCTTTGTTTTAAATAACGTGAAATTTGAACTAAGTAGAATTTTTTAAACGTTTTTTCTATTTTTAACATAAATGTTTTTAAATAGTACCATTATAAATAATTTAAATGCGAATAATTAATAAATCTAATACTTTTCTTAACGTTTTGTCTACTCACCTAAATGCTCGTTAAATACTTATTTTATATTTATTTATTGTAATAAAATTCATACATTGATTACGAAAAATTATCATAATATTTAATTGATTCGTTGTTATTAGAACAAAGAATAATTTGCAATGTTAAATGCATTCGTTTTATGTTACACAGATTATGGAATAAAAAGATAAATGAAAATGATGTAGATTGTCAAATACATAATAAATTAAGTAAAAAATGATAAACTGAAATATACTCCAAAAAGCAAACTAAAAAGTATCATAATTTGAAAACAACTATAAAGAATATAGTTTGATTTCGATTTAAATATGTATGTTATTCCATTTTAATATGCGATATTCAATATTTTACCTTATTTGATCAACTGCAATTATAACATCTTTTATTCGCTTTTAAATTCTTATCATTGCTAATCCAGATCTATTATACATTTATTATATGTATTTTACATAACGTTTTAACCCGATTAACATTTTTTTCTATAAAGAACAAGTTAACCTTGTTCTTATTACGTAATTGACCATGTTTTATATTAGTTTTATACCAGTCCTACTGAAGAAAATAGATAGATAGATAGATAGATAGATAGATAGATAGATAGCATAGATAGATAGATAGATAGATAGATAGATAGATAGATAGATAGATAGATAGATAGATAGATAGATAGATAGATAGATAGATAGATAGATAGATAGATAGATAGCTACATAGATAGATAGGATAGATAGATAGATAGCTCGCTAGCTCGCTCGCTCGCTCGCTAGCTCGCTCGCTCGCTCGCTCGCTCGCTCGCTCGCTCCTAGCTCGCTCGCTCGCTCGCTCGCTCGCTCGCCTCGCTCGCTCGCTCGCTCGCTCGCTCGCTCGCTCGCTCGCTCGCTCGCTCGCTCGCTCGCTCGCTCGCTCGCTCGCTCGCTCGCTCGCTCGCTCGCTCGCTCGCTCGCTCGCTCGCTCGCTCGCTCGCTCGCTCGCTCGCTCGCTCGCTCGCTCGCTCGCTCCTCGCTCGCTCGCTCTCTCGCTCGCTCGCTCGCTCGCTCCTCGCCCGCTCCTCTCTCGCTCGCTCGCTCGCTCGCTCGCTCGCTCGCTCGCTCGCTCGCTCGCTCGCTCCTCGCTCGCTCGCTCGCTCGCTCGCTCGCTCGCTCGCTCTCGCTCGCTCGCTCGCTCGCTCGCTCGCTCGCTCGCTCGCTCGCTCGCTCGCTCGCTCGCTCGCTCGCTCGCTCGCTCGCTCGCTCGCTCGCTCGCTCGCTCGCTCGCTCGCTCGCTCGCTCGCTCGCTCGCTCGCTCGCTCGCTCGCTCGCTCGCTCGCTCGCTCGCTCGCTCGCTCGCTCGCTCGCTCGCTCTTCTTTCTCTTCTCTTCGCTCTTCTTTCTCTTCTTCTCCCTCCTGCTCGTTTCCCTCCTCCCCCTCTTCCTTCCCCTCTACCCTCCCCTTCCCCTTTCTTTGCCCTCCCCCCCTCCTTTTTCCCCTCCTTCTTTTTTCCTCTCTTCCTTCCCCTCTTCCTGTCACCTTTTCCCCCTCCCCCCCCCCTCCGCCTCCCCCTCTCCTCCCGCGCGTCCCCCTTCTTCTCCCCCCATCCTTCCCCCCGTTTCTCCGGAATTTTTATTATTTCATTTATTTTTCACTTATTAATTGTGATAAAGTCTAACAATCTTTTGACATGTGTTGACTAACTGCATGATTACTTTACTAGCGGCAATTTTATTTCAATTGTGTTGAGATCATATACATATAATCGATTATATATTTTTTTTCTATATCAATTGTTGAAATATTATTCCGTTTCTATTATTTCACATACATACATTTTTTTTATCTTGTCTGTACCAAGTGGTTTGTGATATTTTAAATTAGAGGCAAATTATTGTAACAATTGTAGAAATATTCAACATATACTTCTTGTAATTTGGTCAAGGGCTATTTTTATGATTCATCCTAGTCTGACATTAATGTTATTTACATCTATTAGTGAAATTATTACTTAATAAAAATTGTTTAATCTCTCAAAATTTTGATATAAAATATTCTTTTGTGTTTATCCTAAAAATCATATTGGTTAATTACTACCAATATGATTTTTTAATTTCGTAAAATTTTTAAACTTCTTACAGTTCCTATAGGGCACTCTAAGGTCTTGTTTGACTTCTCAAACTTTTACATATTTCAATTTACATGTACATATGTATGTATGTACTTGTATATTATCATGTAAAAAAAAAAAATTGAATATTGCATGAAATCAACAATAACTGTAACAATAAAACACGTTTCGTGTGAAAGTTTGGTGTAGAGTTAATAATTTCACTAGTTTGAAGTGATGAAGATTAATTTGTTCATGTTTAAGTAAATCATAGGTTTATACATTCATGTCAGTTTTTCTGTCACGATTTTCAGAAATTATAGAGTTTAAATATTTAATAAATATTGTGAAAGTGGATTAGTTTAGGGTGAAAATATGAAAAATTAGTTGTTTAAGTCAAAATTTTATATGAAAAATATTTGAAATCGGCATTTGAATATTATGTAAGATATGATTTGAGACAATTTATCTATCTGTCCTATTTATCTGAAATCTGTCTAGTTATCTATTTATCTATAATTCATCTATCCTATCTATCTAGCTATCTATCTATCTATCTATCTTATCTATCTATCCTATCTACTATCTACTACTATCTTATCTATCTTCTATCGATCTATCTATCATTATCTATCATACTATCTACCTATCTTATCTATCATCTATCTATCCTATCTATCTATCTATCTAATCTCTATCTAGCTATCTATCTTATCTATCTATCTATCTTATCTTATCTATCTATCTATCTATCTATCTATCTATCTACTAATCTATCAATCTATCTATCTACTAAATCTATCTATCTATCTATCGATCTATCCTATCGATCTACGATCTATCGATCTATCTATCTATCTATCTTATCTATCTATCTATCTATTATCCTATCTTATCTATCTATTTATCTATCTATCTATCTAGCCTCTATCTATCTAATCTATCTATCTATCTATCTATCTATCTATCTATCTATCTAGCTATCTATCTATCTATCTATCTATCTATCTATCTATCTATCTATCTATCTATCTATCTATCTATCTATCTATCTATCTATCTATCTATCTATCTATCTATCTATCTATCTATCTATCTATCTATCTATCTATCTATCTATCTATCTATCTATCACTATCTATCTATCTATCTATCTATCTATCTATCTATCTATCTATCTATCTATCTATCTATCTATCTATCTATCTATATCTATCTATCTATCTATCTATCTATCTATCTATCTATCTATCTATCTATCTATCTATCTATCTA
>NW_023995043.1:112500-115000 GCF_015586225.1 Lucilia sericata | reverse complement strand
ATCCATAAATAATTTAAGTTAATATTAATATTATATTGTTTGAATCTATTTACAGTGGTTTGGACAGTTCATCGTGTAGTCAATGTATAGGACTGTTAAAGAAATTAGCAGCCCAGGGTCACACTATTGTTTGTACCATACATCAACCTTCTGCTTTGGTATTTGAAATGTTTGATAAACTTTATACAGTTGTCGAAGGTCACTGTATGTATCAGGGTCCGGTGAGAGAATTAATACCTTTTCTAGCTGATCAGAATCTAATGTGTCCCAGTTATCATAATCCTGCCGATTTTTGTAGGTTTAAATATGAAGACATTTGTTAAAGGCAGTTTTAATTTTAAAATTTTCTCCTTAATTTTAGTACTAGAAGTGGCTGTCGGTGATTATGAACGTGATCTAGAGAAATTAATTAATGCTGCAAATAAAAAGTATTTTGAAGATGCTGATTCTCAACTAAATCATGTTACCGCGGCTTTTATCTAAATAAAGGTAATTTATTTAATGTTTTTTGTAAATAATGTCTTATTCTCTTTTTATTTGAATAAAATTAATACATGTTTTTAACTAATTAGATTTAGGAAGCTGTTAGGAGAGTAATAAAAATCGTCAAAGGCTATTAAATATAAATGTTTAGCAATAAAAAAAAACTTGATCTTAATTTCAAAGTCAGAAGAAAAATGAGAGAAAAACTTGTGCTCAAGAATGAAAAGCGATTAAACTTTTTAAAATTAATTAAAATAAAATCTTAAAAAGAGATTGATGATAGGAAGATAGCTGGATTGATAGATAGGTAGATAGATAGATAGATAGATAGATAGATAGATAGATAGATAGATAGATAGATAGATAGATAGATAGATAGATAGATAGATAGATAGATAGATAGATATAGATAGATAGATAGATAGATAGATATATAGATAATAGATAGATAGATAGATAGATAGATAGTAGATATATAGATAGATATATAGATAGATAGATAGATAGATAGATAGATAGATAGATATATAGATAGATAGATAGATATATAGATAGATAGATAGATAGATAGATAGTTAGACAGATATACAGATATATATATATATATATATATATTTAATATTACTGGCGAGACATTTTTTTTAACAATTAATAACAAAATTTTTTAAAACTCATTAAAAATACATTTGAATGCCATTATTACTATTTTTTGCATGAATATTTTAATAATAACTCTAAAAAATCTTCCACTACAATTAACAATTTTATTGTTATTTTTATAATTTGCAGCCGACAATGTAGATTTAACCGGTTGTCATTTAACAAAAGGCAATAAACTTACAAAGATCTTTAACGCCAACTGCAGCAGGTTTGCAATTGCCAAACCTTCGACTATGTTAAACCCTCAGCCGAGGAGCTGGCCTTAGAAGAAAACGAAGGCTCTTAATACCATGGACATTAATGTTGATGAACAACAGCAACAAGAGCCTATGCAACAACAGCAGCAGCCACAAGCAACAAAGTCATTAATTGACATTGACAGTAAAAATGTGGCGAAAGCCTCATTCTTCATGCAATATCTTTTACTATTAAAACGGATTTTGATATGTTCAAAACGTAATTATGTAAGTATTTCTTTTTGCTTTTTTTGAATTTTTGTAAACTTTTTATGGTTTATGATTTTTTGTTTGTTTTTTTTTTTTATTTTTCATAATTTTAATTGTTTATGTTTATTTTATAAAACAAAATTTCGTTTTAGTTAGTTGTTTATTTTAATAACCAACTAATTAAAATAGTTTTTAATTATTTAAATAAACATAATAAAACCCATTAAAATATATAATATTTTAATAACTCTTAAGAGTTACCCCTAGCGTGACGTTTTCAAGAAAACAAAAACATAACAATTTTGAAATAAACCAGTCAAATATACATATTTTAAATAGTTTTAAGAGAGAAAAAACCCGTTCCGAAATTTTCCATTTACAAATTTTATATCTTGAATATTTTCCTAAATATATGAAATACTTTGAAAATCAAGGTAATCACTTTTTATAAAAATTATTAAATATAATAAAAATAAAATGTTATGTAAAGTACATTTATTATTTGGAATAATAATTATTTCATTCCACTGTTAAAGTGTTTCAGTTAAAAATCCCTTAAAAAATAGAATCTTTCTATTAGTCATTGTTGATAATATCTTTTTTAGGTTCAAATGTCAAATGATGAATACTTTAATTATATTGTTAAATATATAATTTACTTTCTAAATGCATTTAAATACATATAATAAACATTTGTTAATATATGAACATTTAGACATTAAACACATAGTTTAACAACCCCTTGTCTTGTGATTCATAGTTTTTGAACTTTATAACGAATCATAGCACAAAAACTTTTATACAGGAATTGTTCTAAAAGAATTTAAAACTCAAAGATGGAAAAGTTATTACGATTAATGCTTAAGTTATCAAATTTACTGCAGCGGACTTGGAGTGTTTGCGTAGTTATT